>NC_133897.1:142486269-142523769 GCF_964199755.1 Larus michahellis | reverse complement strand
AATGTGTTTCAATTTAAATCTTTTTTAAATACATCTGTAAATCATTTATTTAAACTTGCAATTATAAAAACTTGCCTCAAAGCCTAAGTGTACTATATTCTAATGAAGCCATTTTAATTTAAATTATAATACTGAAATATTTCTTTTGCTAAATTCTTGGAGAGAGTAGGAACATCCGACAATAGAAAATTATTAACTAGTTACCTAGAGTGAGCCCTGAAATGATAAAACGGCCTTTTGGAACTGTAACTTCTTTTGCAGGTGCAGAGATAATGTTTTCTTTTCCAGCTAGAACGGTTCATTTCAAAGTGGAAAACAGGTCTGACAGCTGGGTTAAAAAAAACGTTCTTCTCTTCTTATCTGGGATTATAAAACTGATGGGGAAGGCTAAGAAACTACCTAAATTTTGAAGGATATAAGGTCCAATCCTAAACACGAGTAGGAGCATATTCCAGCACCGAAGTCCAACATTTTAGGGGACTGTAAGCCAGTAATACCACGTTTGTTTGCAGTCTGTTTTTCTAACATACATATCTGGCTTCTGGTCAAGAACTGGTTTGTATCCCTCACGTGTAGAGGTCCTAGCAGTGATGCTAGGAGAAATGTGCTACTACACGTACGTTGATAGAACTGCCTGTGCTGTCAGAGCTAAACCTCTGCATAAGCCTTTGTGTCCAAGGCCATTTTGGTTTCAAGAGTCTGTATGAGTACACTTGAGTTGCCTTAGGAGCCTGATCTCTCTCTCCTAACAGTAGGGAGAATGTCGGTGCTTCATTCTGCGTCCAGCTTCCAAAAAACTAGTTCTTGTTGTGTATCAGGGCCATGGTGACCAGAAGCAGTCTCTACGTTTGACCTAGCCGTAGAGAGGTCCTGATTCTTTTTCTTTCAATAAACCAGTTATTTTTTACTATATGGTTTGATAAAGATTGTTTAGCATAATATCTTGAGCAGATTGATAGTAATGGTGTTGAACTAAATATTTTCAAATACTGCTTTTCTTCACTTTAAATTTAAATTTTTGTCCGTTTGTTGCTTGATGCCATTATAAACCCAAAAGTCCTCTTCTAAATCGCGAAGTGTGTAATTCACAGTTTTCTGTAATAACAGCTAAAAAATTAAGACACTGAGTAGATCAATGTTTAATAAATATATTAAAAGTTGTACATGTCTGTTCTGTGGACAGAAAACATGTTCAACAGATTTTGAACAAAGGATACCTTTAATTGCAAACCTTCATGTTTATGGTTGAAGAGCAAGAATGAACATTTCTTTAGGAGAAGGAAAACAAGTAAAATAAAACAAGGTTTTTGTTAGCCAGTTCAAAATTTGGTTGTCTCCAGGAGCCAGGAGTGTCCGTGCATGAAATAGATCCCTTTCGTTTGTGATAGTGGATGAGGAAAGCAAATGTCTTGTTTTATCTTGATTTCTCAACTGCAAAGTGGGGACTTCACGCTTCTACCTCACAGGAGCGTTGAGATGTGATGATACATCTTCCAAACACGTATCCCTTTGAAAATCCTAGGTCTGATGATATTATTTCCTCCAGATATTTGTTTATAAATATATGTAAACTTCTCCAATCATTTTCTGCCACGTGAGGCAGCTTAGGTAGTTGGATGTCTTGACCTTAATTCTTTGTAAGCTTTGAGAAAATAACAAATGAAACAAGTGGTTTCATTTGTGGAATGTGGAAACAAATGAAACAAGTGAAAAACCCTGCTCACAAAAGCATTTGATATCTCTCTCTGTTATGTGGTAGCCTTGGACAAAAATGTGACAGATAATAATCAAAGGAAGGTATTTCTTTGGTACTTTCACAAAATATTTCTGTTCTGTGGAAGTCTGAAAAGACTTCATGTTCCACAGTCAGCTGTCCTTCCATCCTAAGATGAATAAGTGATAGCAATTGGTGGGGTTTTTTTTTTCACCATTGGAGTTCTTTGTCTTACCTCTAGTTACTAAAGGTCATGACATTTAATCCAATAGTTGAAAATTCCCAGGCCAGAAATCATTGTGCACTAGGCATGGAACAAGAGAGGTCAGGGCACATCACCTTATGGCACAAATACGTAGGGAAGAAATGACTGGACTATCTTTGCACCGATGTATGCATATGCTGCAAAGAAAGGAAGATGTTTCTTGGGATGTGTAACTATCTCCTCCTATGGGAAGGACATACAGTTCCACCTTGGTCCCAAACCTGTCAAGAAGTGTGACTAAGTATGACCCCAGTAGATGGGCAAAATGTGCCACCCAGGGATCAATGAGCATTTTCATTTCTCTGTGTCCAAGTCCTGGGACTCTCCAGCCCATGACCCAAGTCTCAGTGGGGCCCTGAGAGGAAGGTTAAAAATGTTTCTGGTACATCTGGCTAGGAGGAGGGTCGTAGCCCTCTGAGTGATTAACTGAAGCGCTGGAATATGAGATTTTGTTGTAATCTTTATCTTAATGTGTAACTGCAAGTGTAATGGGAAAGCTGAGGGCAACCCTGTTCTCCCCAAGGCCGTTGAAGGATGGTGACTGAGGCAATCGATAGAGCTGCAGATACTATGGTTTCAAACCATTTTTAAGTACTAACTGCAATCTGAATGGGAAACAAATATTGAAGAAGTTTGTCACTTGTTGAAAACTGCAGCTCCATAGGAACTCATGTTTTGGATAGTAAGAAAGGAGATGAAGTCAGCCAGGGCAGTGCTTTTTCTGCTTTTAAAGATGTGGAGCTCAGACCTAGTTTGTCACAGCATTTGCAGTTCTGTTTTCCATTTTCATAAGTAAACTCCCATTCTTCCATGCCTACGTACCACAGCCATGACCCGACCCCGTAAGGAGGCCACCACAACACACCTAGTTGAGGATGCTCGCAACAGGTTCATCCCAGGGCAGGCTTTGCCTTTGCTTTCTGCTTTTTCTGCTTCGCCTCTTGAAATTTCCTGCAAGCCCACCTCCTTAACGCGTGCGATGCTCTTGCAGGCCAATCTGCCCCTGCTGCAGCGGGAGCTGCTGCACTGTGCAAGGCTAGCCAAGCAGAACCCAGCCCAGTACCTCGCCCAGCACGAACAGCTGCTTCTGGATGCCAGCACCACCTCACCTGTTGACTCCTCAGAGCTGCTTCTCGATGTGAACGAAAACGGGAAGAGGCGAACTCCAGACAGGTAAGCACCGCCATGCCTTTTGCAGCCCGCTCCGAAATGTCCCATGGGTCGGATATGCCGAGCTCCACTAGAAAGGGGAGGGCCTGTGGGTGGGTGCCTGGGGGGAACTGGGATGGTGTTCCCTGGGTGCAGGTCCTGCCATCATTACAGCTGTGCCATGGCCAAATCACCTTTGTGTATATGTGTATGCATGCATGTGGGGGGGTGTGTGTGTGTATATATGTATGTAGGTGTATAGATATAGGGGGGGTGTGTGTGTGTATACACACACACACACAAACACGCATATATATATATATATATATATAATATATATATATATATATACACTTAGGCAGCCTGAGGACACACGGTGGTCATATCGACATAGAAATAATACCGGCCAGCCAGTACCATGCTATTTGGTGCATACTATTTCTGTGCAGCATTAAAGCGATGAGCAGCAGATCACTCCAGCTCCATATGCAAGTCCTTTGCATTTTAGGTTTTGTTGGATTAAACAGTAAATATAGGGGAAGTGGCTAGGCACTCATATTGGGAAGGATGAGGCAAGCTCCGGAATGTAGTCAGGGCTCTAACTCCTTCTGCTCTGCCACGTTTCCATATCCATATATCCAAAATGTATAAGGATATTTCTTCCAGGAGAAATGTTCACTGAAAGCTGTTTTATTGTTAAGCTGAGACAGACTCCATGCAGAAACAGGGTCAGCAAATGCGCGTGTGCAAAGTACCATAGCTTTAGGGATGTGGAACATTCTTCTCTTTTCTTGTTTGAATAAAGTGCTTTGTTTAGTGTTAAAAGAAAGTTACTCTTGTGGTTATTTATTTTTAACTGTCTTCCTGTGATAATGGTAGAAATTCAGCTAGTCTATAAATATTACATTTGGGAGGCCCAAATACTGGATTTTTCTTAGCTTTGTTTGCCATGGATTTTATAATGTGGAACTCTTTTATAATACTGTTCTACCAAATGTGACTACCTGCATGCACAGGGCATGGTGTGCATTCTAGGTATACTCTAAATGAAAAAGATGCAGATTTGCGAAGTCAAGAAAGCTTGCAAGTTTTACAGGTGATGTCTTTGTGTAGGGACAGGACATGATAGCACAAAGCCTATGGAGAAAATAAAGTCTGAAAGTTCGTGAAGCTGGTAGACAGAACCATGAAATATTTTAGTATATATGAAAGCGAGATATTCATGATGTAGATTCGAGATCTTGAAAATGTCTGCATAGTAAAACTTTAAGCCAGAAGTGAACATAAAAATTGAAGTAATGTATTCATTAGATAGACAAAAACGTGAAAGTATTTGAAACTGGCTAGCTTTAGACTGTGTTTCAGGGAAATCCCTATGGACCAGCAAGAAAATAAAGGTAACAGTAGAGAAGCCCTTTTCCATGTATCCTCCTTTCACCATTTTTTCCTGACAACTATGCCAAACTGAAACTGCCATCGGTGTTGACACAAACCTGCCAACTGCATCCAAGGCAGGTGATTAATTTTCAGACATTTTCCACATAGTCTCTTACTCCATGCAAAGAGATAACATTTCCAAAGCTGAAATTTAGCTCTCTGGGGCAGTTCTGCTGCGTATCCTCAGTCTTTGCCGAGCAGTGTACCCAAACGGCTCTAAAAACGGCCTCTTAAAATCTGCATCTTGTGAATAACTTAAATATCAGCATGTTGTAGTCCAATGTTAGTAGCAGACACAGTATTTTTCTACAAGTAGATAGACACACATTGAATTATCTCATAAGCCTGTGAGGTCTTGCTTGGTGGGAATAGAGAGAAGAGGGATGTGCCTTCTCCCCAATACCTCAATATAGAGCAGTATTACTCGCGTCTCCCATAGGGTCACAAAGGAAAAATGGGCAATAAAATATTTCCTTTGTTTTTTCTTCCTTAGCATTCTGGGATAATACTCCCCCTCTTTGAGACCTAGTTTGACAGTGTTCAATTTTGGTTATTTTATAGTAAATATGGGGTTGAGTGGTGCAGGTAAAGACTGGTATGAGAACTTAGTAATGAAAAGACCCCCGTATTAGTCTTATAGCAAAAAGGACATAGGAGTAGCCCATAAGGGGATTGCAGATCAGAAGAATATTGGATTTTAAAGTCAGCCTTCCGCTTTTAATTAAAACTGAGGCCTAGACCTAGAGGGATTTAAGCCTGGCGTATGGATTTTTTTCTCAGTGTTTCTTTTTAGTTAAAATACATAGGTGCTCTTGAAACTCAGGAGTCTCTGCTAGCAAGCAAGTGCCTTTGCCTTCACAACTGAAGTCTCTCTTAGGCTCCGTCCATCTCGGGGAGTCTTCAGTTCCTCTCCATGTAGTAATGCAGCTTCTGGGGCCAGGAGTAGACAGTTTAACTTCCATTGATGTGAGTAAGACCCTGCATTTGAATTCCCGGGGTCCAGGGAGGGGCTGTAATGCGGGGTGTCCCACTGGCCTGCGCACTCCGAGGTGCCAAAGCTATCAACTGGCAGCCTCTGTCGATCGCTGCTTGAAATTGGGCTCCTCAGTTCTGGGGAAGTAGCGGTTCAGAAAAGCTCATTCTTTCTTTTTTGACCCTGGGATTCTTTGCTGTTGTGAAAGACCTGGAAAGACTGCCCAGCTCACCCATTGGATAGTGCCTTGAGCTTGAAAATGCAGTTGTTTTTGCAGTATCAACAACCCTGTCACTGGTTAATCACACCTATTTCTTCATTGACTATGACTAAAGCTATACAGAAAAAAATAAAGTCCTAACGGTAGTTCTGGATGAACTCAAGAACATTTGTACTACAGATTTAGTAAAAAGAACAAGATCCTATTGGAAAGATTCTTAAATTTACTGAATGGGAGCTTGCATACCTTTTAATTGGATAATGTAAGTAAAGCAACGACAAAAAACAGTCCTCAGAGTCAGAGCATGCCTAGACTGAGTGACTGTTGAAACCAAATACTTGTCTGGCTTTATACTCATTACACTATTAATTATTTTAATTGTTTACAGAGGAGCATGAGGAAACATCTGGAAATAAATACATGTTTTGTTTAGGTATCTAAGTACTTTTCAAATATACTAATAGAAATACAGCGGAAGATATGAGGCATCCTTTTAAGAGGAGTGCTGTGACACTGTTGCTAGAATATGGAAAAAAATTATTAAAAGGCAAGGTCTTTCCAGGGGAACTAAATGTGGTTGGAATAATTTTGTTTGGAGGTATGTCTCTCACTATACTAAGTTATGCTATCTTTTTCACTTCCCAGGGGATATGAGATACATACTCACACACATACACTGTATATAATGTGTATGTAATATATATATCTCTCATATATAGATGTGTGTGTATGATACATACACCTATATATTAGAAATATATATACACACACATTGTTCCGTATTTACATTTTCTTTTTGGGCACGGATAACTGCATACCGTTGATTCCAATAGAGGTAAAATACAATGAGGGATTAGGCAAAGGAAGTGGAATGTGTGCATTGCACAAAACCACATCCACCTCGTGATTTTTTGTTAAAGAAAATCCACACACAGTAGTTTTTTCTGCTTATAATTTCAGAACCTTTTTTGCATATGCTTTTTCCAAATCTGGTTATTTATCTGCATATCCAAATCTACTGTATGTAAGGTTTTATAGAGCAATCTGACAGCAGAGCTTTGTGTTTTACTGAATGTTTTCTTGGTGCATATGGTCTGACACGGATGAGCAGCCACGGTGAGATTTTGGAGTCTATTAAACTAGCTCATTAAAAAGATCAATCTGTTTCTGTAATAACACTGGGAACCATCAGTCACTGCAAGAGAGAAAAACTGACACCTGAGGAGACAACACATTTTGGTAATTTGTTCATGACATGTCATGAACAAAGTGTTCACTATATTTTGTTTACAACTTTTGGAGTTTACGTACTACTGTAATAAAGCAAAGGAACTTGGACCAATGTGAGTTTTTATTTTGGTGAATGAATGCTTAGTTATAAATAACATGATTTGAAATACATTAAGTATAAAAGACTGTTAATTAGTCATCCTTTCAGCTTGCTGGGAAGGGCTGTATGGCACATGAGCGTGTCATATAGTGTCTATATTAATGATAGCTGCCTACAAAGTGAATATAGGGCATTTTTAAGGAACAAAAATTTGTTAGGGTATCTCTACAGAACAAAAGTGGCCATGATTGTTTTGTGACTTTAGAAAGTGCTGCTGTGCTTGCTGTACCCTTGGCACCCCTGGCAATGAATTCATGTTGGAGGTAACTGGAAACAGGGGCCGACTTTGATAATTCTGTTAGGCAAATATTTTTATTTTAAGAAGTTCCTCCGCATCTCAATAAGGTGAAGGATGCTTACAGCTCTTATAGTGATGCCTCTTATAAGCCATAAATAATTTTGAGGAATTTTAAACAAATTTTCTCAATATGAACTGTTAGCAAGGACATATTAATCTTTTCTGTAACACAGTAATATAAACAAAACACATCTTTTATACCAACAATGTGTTATCACATCTTTGGTCATCAAGACTTTATTGGTGGAAGTCCAAATTAAATCAAAGCATCTTGCACAAATAACAGATGAACAGCTTTTGCCTCCTTCCTGCAAGCTGACTTCAGTTCTTTGAAATTGGTGTAATACTCGATCAGGTGAAACTTAATTTTCCAGACAAGGCAGTTTTGCATGGTCAGATTTCCCACCCAGGAAATTACCCATAAATTGCAATAACTTAAAATTGAAATGGTAACTTATGAACAACATAAAGTGTCTTAATGGGTACAGACTAATGACTAGTATCTATTCTGCTATCTTTAAACTGAGTAAATCATGGCTCCAAGTAAAATGATTCCTTGAATGTTTATAGCTGAAGGACCCCTTCATTATCATATTGCCAATTTTCCAAACGGCGGTACCGATTTATGTGCGCGTCAAGGAAAATGTGGCCAACAAGAAAAAGAAAAATGAGAAAATGTGTCAGTTAAGCTTCCTACACATTTAATGTTATATCCTCCCTACAGCTTGTTGTTGCTGTGCAAAATCAGATGGATCAGATAAAAATCAGATTAAATCAGATGAAAATTGTGGGGGTTTGGGATTTGGAACTAATACTCACATGGATCTGCCAATTGCTGTGAAACAGGAATGCTTCCCCAGGCACCTGGGGAAATGCTGCTGTCCCAAGGAGGGAAGACCCGGAAGAATGAGTAGGACTGAGATCAGAAGCAGAATAGTAGGTTGAGTTCAGGGCATCTGAATTATGACCCTCTTTGGTACTCAACTGTCTGTCTTTTATCACTATATTCAGTACATTCAGATGTAGTAAATTTGCCAGTGATTCCCATTCTGATGAGACTTTGAAAATTGTTACCTTATTAGGTACTTTATATGGTCAAAACCACTAAATGAGTTTATATACAGCCTCGTTCTTTTATTCTGCCAAGTTGTTAATTCTGCCAGTGCAGAAAATGTAACAACAAATTGTAGAATCAAGATTTCAACACCCAGAAAAGACCCAACGGCCATTACCCAGTGTAATAGCAAAAATAGGAATTTAATTTCAGTAAATGTGTTTTCAATGGTAATGTTGATTTCTATGTTAGTTAAACTCAGGGTTCTAGACAAAAATGGATATGCTGGTGTGTTGTCCAAGCTAATGCAGTTCATTCCAGTAATTAAGTATAAAACATTCCTTAAAAAAAACCACAGAAGTACCTGTACAGTGAGGTGCAAATGTGTATATTTGTATGAAAATACATGATTTTAACATCTAATTATGGTTCAGAAAGGTTTGCTTTTCCTGCACTGAGTGATCAAAAAAAGTCAATGAAGTTATTTAATTATTTACAGTTTCTGAATTTTTCCTCTATCTTTGATAGAGATCATTCCAACTGTAACACTAAAGAACTTTGTCAAATTAATAACTTGGCTTGTGCATGCAGGAAAGTCCGTATTTTGCTTGTATAGTATTTTCACAATTGAAAGACCTGGCTATAGAGTTTGTGTAGATATGTGCAAAGGAAACACACACCAGCAACTAAATACAAAACTTGTCTTGGAGAGCTGTCAAAAACATCATTGTCCATTGGGAGTTATTGCAAGCAGCTCCATCAGGCCAAAAGGCATTAAAAATATATGTTGGTCCTCGAGTTTTCCCGATTAGGAGTTTTCGTAGCCATTCTGTGTTTGCTTTGGAACGACGTACGTACTTCCCTTTAACAAAGTATGTCTTTTATATTTCTGCCCAAAATTAGAACAGCTGTCCTGCAGTATTGGTGAAAGATTCTCCCCTCTTTGCCAAGTTAAGGTACAATAAAATATATATACCTGCAGCTTCTCTGGCATTAATGATTGTGGTGAGGCCCTGGAAAATCTCTTTACTCCTTCTGAAAACGGTGCAACCCATCTTTTCATTTCCTGCCAGTAATTGCAAGATCTTACTTTGATCCTTTCTCCCAGTGGATATTGGCAAAGATTTGGTTTCATCCTTCCTCTCATTGACATTAAAGGAGAACCTATTGGGGGGCAACAATACATTGAGTGTTTCTCCACAGACAGTCCCTCAAGGTTGGTTGGTTTGTGGGGGAGGGTTTGTTGAAGGGCAGTTGGTTTTAACAGCAGGCAAACAAGAAAATGAAATCAAATTTACCTTCCTGACAAAGTGACAAAAAAATTGTGTTATTATTAGGAAGAGATATTATGCCATCCATAAATCATAGAGAAGAAAGTTTTCTTTAAAAAATGCTGGAATGTATCAGCTCTTTAATAGAGGTTTTTGGAGGGAGGGATGCAACCTCAACAATCTGTGATATTTATATCTAATAATGTTTCTGTTCACAGCTAATATTTTGTAGGTTTTGTTTATTCCAGTGGTAAAACCCCCCTCTACTTCAGTGAAACGAAGCTTTCCTAAAAGGAGTTGAAGTAACTCTGGCCTTTCTTTTCTTTTATTTTAATGGAAAATTAATTCAGTATGAATTCCAGGTTCCCAGGTAGAGGTGCAAAGTAGAGACTTTATGATTTGAACTGATTATGATTATGAATTGAATTGAGCATCTATAACGTAAAAAACTGTCCTTCTCCCTGAAAACTCTTCAAAGTTGCCTGAGCATAAAACCCCTGTCTAAGGGTAGTGGAGTGGGAAATCTTGAATGCTGAGGACTTGAGTCTAACCACATCTTCCTGCAAAAGTAATGACAGGCATGGCACCTTTGGCTGAAATAGCCCAGATGGTACAAAAATCTCTGAAGGAAGTATTTCTCATCATCCTGAGTAATTCTCGCCCACAGTCTTAGTGTGACACTGATCTTGTGAACTCATCCTGGCATTACGTATAACCAGCCTTCAGCACGCTGACATGCACTACTTTAAGACTATATGCTGTCCTCTTGAAAAAAACACGTATTTCTTTAACTGTGAATTTCCACTAATCACTATATACTATAGCACTACTGAAAGTAGGAGTTTCTCAACGTCTAGCTTCACGTATCAGTTGATTGTTTCAGCTCTGCAATTAATGTGTGTATCCATCCCGTGAGTGGGAGATTTCAGTGAATGCTGCTCACTCTCCAGCCCAGCTCCCTTCAAGCCGCTCCATCGGAAGGCTCACCCCGCTGCTGTTTCTCAAGTTACAGGGATAGTTAGGCAAGGAGAATGTGTCCTTTGTGTATTTTGAAAGAGCAGTGTTTTGAAATGTTCTGCAACGCCACACACTTGGAGCAAAGCGAAAGAACAAGCTTTAGTTCCTGGAGCTGCTCGTGTAGGTGGGGGTGCATGTTCCTGAGCAGCTCTGCTCACCAAGGGAATTAAAAGTTCCTTTGCTTTGTTTTTCAGAACCAAAGAAAATGGCTTTGACAGAGAGCCTTTGCACTCAGAGCATCCAAGCAAGCGGCCCTGCACTATTAGCCCAGGCCAGCGGTACAGTCCAAATAACGGCTTATCTTATCAGCCCAATGGTCTGCCTCATCCCACCCCACCTCCACCTCAGCATTATCGTTTGGATGATATGGCCATTGCCCACCACTACAGGGACTCATACAGACACCCCAATCACAGGGACCTCAGGGACAGAAACAGACCTATGGGTAAGACATGTTGATTTTATGCATTGTTTTTTCAGGTTTCTTTTTTCCTTGTAATTACATTCTGTATTGTGAACAGGTTTGGTTTTTTTGTGAATTAAATATACCTGACATTCAGATGTAGCCTTTATAGCTGTTTGCCCACCTAGCTTCTTCTAATGGCCTTACTTTGGGTTTATATTTGTAAAAGTGGATTGAATTGTGTCTTTGCTACGCTCTGCAGCAAGAGAGTCAGAAGGAGGATGAACCCATGCTTTCACAGCTGCCTAGATGACATGGACACTCAGGTGTTTGGCAGGCAAGGATAGGTAGAGCCTTTTATTTTTCTTCTAATGCCACATCTGTGAGGATAACAACATTGATATGGCTTGATTCCAGCTTTGACTGGAGGAAAGTTATTAGCCGTTGGAGAAGTGTTCTGTGTGTGACATGTCAGGAGTGCAGTGCGGCGTGGGGATGTCCGCAGGGGATGTGAACAGCAGAAGCACCAGCAACACCCTGCGGAGGGCTGCCCTTGCAGCACATTTTGGTGTAATGGAATGTCTGGTGCTCTTGGATTTGCCTGGCTTCCTTCACATCTGCACTTACTGTTCTTCCCTTTTTTAAACAAATCTTCAATAGAAGAGGAACATTTACAAATATTCAGCATCTGTATGGAGGAGGCTAAACAAAGAGCAAGTGTCGGTTCCTCTTGAGTGTTGATAATAAATACTGGCTTGGTTGTATCATGTTGTCAGCTGCTCTGATATATGTGCTACATTTTAACCACATGTTGTTTAAACATCTGTGAAGGGATGAACCCTTAATGATGCTCTGTTGACATGGTAGTAATTACTGCATTTAGTGAAATAACATTGAGTTTATACTAATATTTTTTCAGCTCTCTGAAGTACAGCTAGTATTCGATACACTGAGTTACCAAATAATTGTCTTGCTGACTTCTTCAAGTGGTGCAAATGAAAAATTATATATAGTATTAAATGTTATAAATATATATTACAATTTTATGTAGTCAGAAAGGGTTATGTCCACTTTTGAGAGGTCATCTTGCAATCTACAGAGTGTGCAGAATTGAAGACATTAAATTGAGTAAAACAGTAGCATCTTGTGTGGGGAAAAGTGCTAAAAAGAACTTAGAGATAAGTTTTTAAGCATCCATTTATTTTTGTGGTGGCATTCCTGATACTAGACCAGGTAACGTAGAATATATTTGTCTGATAGGCTTTTTTTTCTTTCCCCAGTTCCCCTGAGGACTCCCAACGTTGTAAACATGATTTGTTCCTTTTTTGGCAGGGTTGCATGGCACACGTCAAGAAGAAATGATTGATCACAGGCTAACGGACAGAGAATGGGCAGAAGAGTGGAAACACCTTGACCATGTAAGGGCTAAATGTACTCTTATGTATTATTGTCTGAAAAGAGTCCTTCTAAAATAGGAATTTAAAATTTTTCTTTTAAAACAAATCTGAATCCCAGGACAAGTTTTGAAAATGTTGGTGATTTAAATTGGAGGGCTTGATGTTCCCCATTAGGTAGCTCATACCAGGCCTTGCTGTTAAGTGACAACTGCAGTATCCTCATTGTCGCAGGCTGCCAAAAGGGGAATGGTCTCTGCTCTATAAACCCTGCATCTGGGACACGGTGGATTTTCCCTTTGAATTTATTAGCTCTTAGAATGTTTGTAGGCATGAGTTCTGGAGGAGATCTCCTGGCCTCTGTGGTGCCATGTGATACTAGTGGTGGGATTGCAATCTGTTCAGTCTTCTCCTCCTTGTCTTGGCCCTTTCCCCCATAAATCCATATCCGTACTATTTAGGATTGTCATTTTTAAAAAAAGACTGAATTTTTCAGCAGTATTTGAGAAAACAGGAAGAGGCTCCTTCATTATTAAAACCCAGGCACTCAGCACATTAATGTTTTCTTTACTTTTCTGACTGTTTATGAATAAAATGTTCTTTTTTGTTTCTCTGCTCCATCCACTGCTGTGAATAGCTGTTAAACTGTATAATGGACATGGTGGAAAAAACTAGGCGATCTCTCACTGTACTACGGCGATGTCAAGAAGCAGACCGTGAGGAGCTTAATTACTGGATACGGCGGTACAGTGATGCGGAAGATTTAAAAAAAGGCGGTAACAGCAGCAGTAGTCATTCCAGACAGCAGAGCCCAGTGAATCCAGATCCAGTTACATTAGGTACGGTATCCTCATTAAAAATTGTTTACCGGTTCTCTTTCAGCTCAGCTAAGTGCTAGTTGAAGTTCATATTTGTTGTTCTGATTCTTCTTCCGTGGCAGTGGTGATGTATTCCTCTCTGCTGACTACTGCATTAACGGTAACTCTTATGCACCAATAGTCACGTTTACCTGTGGAATGGCTTGGGGTTTTGGGTGATGCTTAGTAATTTGTTTTCCATTCAGCGATGTCCGAGAGCAGTGGGACAGGAGGAAAGACTGTCACATAGGGATGGCAGGGCAGTGAGATGTGCACTGACTTTCCGTCCCTTCGTCTCCCTCCCTCGCCTGCTTGATTAAGGAAATCTGTAGGTGCCTCTGGATTGTTAGCACTGTGAAAACAGGGGCTTTCACGTTCTGAAATCAAATGACGACTTGGAAGTTGTCTTTCTAAGGAAATGAAGGGAGGTATAAACATGTGGGCACTTCTTAGCTGTACTTGATTTCCATATAAGAAAGAAACATCATCTGGGATGCCCACAGCCCACGCATACATGATCCTCCTATCTGTGTCCACCACTGCAGCTCCTGCAGTCTGAGCTAGTTTGGGTACTGCTCGCTGTGTGGTTACACAGAGCTGCTCAGAGCTCAGCTCAAGCTGCAAAGCCCACTTACAAGGAGCAGGCCAAGCAGTTGGACTTTCACCCCCTGCAGATCATCACGGTCACGCTCATGCGATACCTCGCAGAATTACTCCAAGATGACTCTGCTGTATAAAAACAATCTTTTATTTTGTGCGCTTTCTGTAATTTATTAATATGTTGGCCTGCTTCTACCCCATCACCTCATTTTTATGGCAGGTGTGGTAAAGAAACATATCTTGGTGATGCTTTTTTGTTGTTCTCTGCTCTTTTGAAGAGAACAGCAAACTGATTGCTTGTCTAATATTTTTCTTAAAAAAAATAACTTGTCCATATCATAGAATTATAGAATGACTGGAGTTGGAAGGGACCTTGAAGACCAACTAGTTCCAACGCCCCTGCCATGGGCAGGGACACCTCCCACTAGACCAGGTTGCTCAAAGCCCCATCCAGCCTGGCCTTGAACACTTCCAGGGATGGGGCATCCACAACTTCCCTGGGCAACCTGTTCCAGTGCCTCACCACCCTCACAGTAAAGAATTTCTTCCTAATATCTAACCTAAATCTCCTCTCAGTTTAAAACCATTACCCCTCATCCTGTCATTACCCTCCCTGATAAACAGCCCCTCCCCATCTTTCCTGTAGGCCCCCTTCAGGTACTGGAGGGCTGCAATAAGGTCTCCCCGGAGCCGCCTTTTCTCCAGGCTGAACAACCCCAACTCTCTCAGCCTGTGTTCATAGGAGAGGAGCTCCAGCTCTCTGAATCATCTTCGTGGCCCTCCTCTGGACTCGCTCCAACGGTTCCATATTGAATGCCATCTACTTAAAACCGTCATAAACTGTGGTCACTAGTAGAACTGAATGTGTGCATTATTTTGCAACTATGTTTTATTTAAAGCTGCATTTTCCTTTTGCCCTTAAGAATAACTTAGTAAATCTACAACTTATTTAATTGCAAATAGAAAAGCAGAAAAACAAATCTAATGCCCTCTCCATCTTCCTCTTGGTAAATCTCTAGAGTTCTTACTGTAATATTTAGTGCTTCTTGATAACAAACATACCTTTTTTTCCTGTGTTTGTTTGCATCAAATGATCTGAGCCAGTAGCTCTATAAATTAGCTTCAGTCAGCGAAAGGAATGGTTATAGAAATGCTGTTCCCAACTTCACCAATAAGTCTAGTCCCTAGAGGAGCCCTTCTCAGAAAGAAGCATCCAGGTAATGGCTTGTACAAATAGTGTTAAATGTGATGTAAAGAAAGACTCATAAATATGGCGTCTGAAATGTCGATCACATCTGCAGCTTCGGGAAGAACACTTGTGAGGAAGCCCCTAGATTAAAAGCAGTGGCACCTTTCTCCAGTAAAGCTTTGACGCAAAAAGAGCCAGGCCGTGGTGCTTTTAAGTACAGTTAGTAGGTAAAAAAAAAAGCTCCCCAAAGAAACTGGAACATTCATCAAATCTTTATAGATAATAGTACAGTCCAAGAAAAATAGTCATAACCACAACAACAGCAACAAAAGATAAAATGGAGATCAAACGTACAATTAGATCCCTATATTATTATTTTGTTTGAGTATTTGTCAAGATGAATTTTTGGAAACAGCAAAGCCTTTTTGCCTAAAAAGCCATTATATGGCACAGGCTTCATCATTGGACACACCAGTCACCTCTGCAGTACTATGGGTGCAACTGAACTGATTGGGGTGAGTCCATTTCCATTTTAATATGTCCATTTTGGTTATTTGGCTTTAAAAACTACTTCCCTAGACTCAGGGACATGAAACTTGGATCGCTTCAGTGATGTAACATCCATGTCAATTCTAAATACTGACAAGAAATGCTTTTATGTGTTGACATGGAAAGCAGAAAATACTTTGGAGTCTATGGAAAGGTAGTCCTTATATTTCCTTAAATCTGGTAGTAATCTAGTTAACAAAATTAAAACTAACTGTCAGAGGTATAATAAAATTGAAGCAGTGTCTGTGAGCCTTCAGACGCTGTTCTGCTTTTACAGCTTTTTATTTTAGTTTTGAAATGAGGAGGAAGGGGTTGAAAAATTCCTCCAACATTTTAATTAAAGTGCACAACATGTAAATATTGTTTTTTGCTGCAGGGATTCTAAATGTCAGTGATTCCCCTTTGTATTTTTTTTTTTAAGGAGGTACTCCACCCTTTAAATCCATCTTGTCATCTCCACTAGCAAGAGAAAAAATTAAGGGGGCCATATGGCTATATTGTCTTTGCCTTTGTTTCTTTTTCTGTATGATTAAAATGTCATCACTAAAGTGATAAGTTCTCACTATAAACATTATGCCATGGTCTTCATAGGTAGCTCTTGCTGAAGAACTCTGAGCTGAAATTTAGCATAGATAGTTTGAGTCCAAAAGAAATGGAAGAAAAATCTGGTCATCATTTTGAACCATAATTTTGAAAGATTTTTGTGCTCCTTTTAATTTGACATCTCTCTAAATCATGATAAGCTTGATAGTTCGCAGTATCTGATTGATAGTTCTCTGTTGATATTTTTAATTAAGAAATCAAATGAAATATTTTATAATTCGTTTTAATGCAATGTAATCCAATACACGCATTAGCCAGCTACAACGGGTTACAAGCTCTCATTATTCTCGGAGAGTATGTTGAAGGTAAGATGGGCCCATTCTTTTCAGTCTGAATAATACATGTTTATGAAAGTCTAAAAATGACTCAGACTTTATATATACTCACTTGATGAACTGTGATGGTCTATGAAGTGAATAATACATCATCCGACTCCTCCATTTCTGCTGAAGAATTTCAGTACTACATACTGCAGCAGGACTGCAACTTTCATCCTAATAGTGAATAATTACACATATCAGACATTGTATACTGAAATACACACAGTCGGATAAATTAAAGATGAGGGTTCTTCAACATCGTGGGTTATAAACAAGATCTATAACCTTATTGAGTGCAGCTGTGGCTCTAGATAAGTGGTGTAGGCACACATCAGAAGGTCTGCAGCGATGCTGATATTTTCTGTCTGTTGAATTTATCTGAATGGAAATCTTACGAAATAGAGTTTGAAATCTCCAACTGAAGAGTGCCAATACCTGCAGGATTTGCCCCAGGAAGCCAGGATTCTCAGAACTGTATGAATTTGTCAAAAACACATAGGTTAGCCATTTCTTAGTGCATTTTTAAATGGTAACCCTTTCAGAGCTAGTTTATGGTTTATCAAAGGTTACCCTCGCACTTTCAGTGTTAGCCAGGGCATTCCTGCCAATACATGTCTGTTCATGCCCTGATTTTAAAATCTTTCCTTTGCCATTTGCAGGTAATCAGCATTGCTGTGATATGCATGATAATTCTTAACGTGAGCTAACAGGAATGCTGCGAATGCCGCAGTAACGTTTATAACTTGTAATTCTAGAATGTGAAGCCTCTATAATACTGGTCACCGATGGTGCACGGGAGGTTTGGTATGGATTGTGGCGTACTGAATTGCATGTTGTTAGATAGGGCTACAGTTGCAGAAACATTGCGCGTTTGTATTCTGACTATTTGGTTCTGACTTGTTTTTGGTTAAGGATGGTTCAGTAATACAGTACTTGTGTGGTTTTCCTTTTCTTATTCTTTTTAACACAACTGGTTTTTAAACTCAATTTTACATCTGCCCAAGGAGTGTCTTCATAGCCCCAAAAATGTATTAGAGGGCAAAGATGTACGTAAAAATACTTGCCCTCCAACACGGTTAGCAAGGTAGTCTCATTCAGTATTATACTTTTTCAGGTTTGTATCTATATATTTCACTAATTGGAGCGGAACACTTTTGAGCTTGACTCTTGGAAACAGCAAATAATTGATATTTGTTGCTCTGAGAAGTTTTTTCTTTGTCTGTGTCCCATCAATGGTGTTACATTTATTATAGGGTAGAATGAAGCAAAACTTGCATATGAAATATGAAAAGCATATAAATACATATAAAAGCATCTATGTGTCATATATGAAATAATCTATAGTTCAGGTCTGGTTATATGCAGCTTTTATTATTTTTTGAGCCCTAATGTTCACTATGGCACATAGGGTATTGTTAGTCACTGCCAGTATTTTCATAAATACAACAAATTCTAAAAGATCCTCAAAAGATCAGCTGTTCATCTTTGGTTTTGAATATTTTGTTATTACAGGCTTGGACGTCATTGTCCGGTGATAAAAACCTCCATTCTTTTGTATTTTCAACTGATCTTCTGTTCCTTCTTTCCAAATATGGATTAGGCTTTTTGACAGTTTTAAACACATCTTTTCCTTTTAAGTCTTTCTATTCTATTTTCTTGGGTTTGGTCCTTATTATCATGTGAGAGTTCATATCCTTTATTTGGTCCTAACTTTTCGTCTCAGTTTCACTTCCCAGACCCATATTTATTTCTGCTCTTAAAACTCTCCACATCTCTCTGTTTCAGTACTTTCAACACCTATTCTTGTTATCTTAAAGCCACCAAAAATAAGCAGCTTACAAGATATTTCTACTCATTGAACTCCAGAAACCTGGTTGATCAATTAACTGTTGATGATTCTTATGGTTGAATGTGTTGTTGAAATAAATACACCAGAGCCCATATGTAAGCCAGCACATTATTGTGACAGTAGGATTTTTTTCGGGGAATATTTTCTTTCTTACTAAAAAAAGTTGTCCAGGATAGATTAAAAATAGTACTTTTTCTATATATTTTACAAAGGAATAGGTTATGTTGTTCCCTGCTGTTCAATAGAATGAGCGCTGAAACCTAGACCAGTTTTTGTGTCTTTTCCTTATGTGTATTCTTATGTCCCAGTCCAACAACTTTCTCGCTGAGAAGTTGAATTTCACGTTAAAATAGAAAATTTGAAAAACTTTTTTTGTATCAAAATTTTATTTTTATTTCATTTGAGCACTTCACAGACAAGTACCGATTACTCTCCTGTATATGTGCTTTTTATTTTCCTCTTTGGGCTTTTTCATCTGGTTCAGTAGGAACCGGACTGATCATCGACAAGTGCTTTCAAATCATGCCTTGCCATGAATTTCAGGCAAAGTCAGTAGTGTACATCCTGATGTTCTGCATAATAACATTGTTGCATTTTCACCATTAACAAACCTTTGTACTATGTCTGACATGTAAAGCCTTTTCTGTTATCCTTTTCTGTATGAGCTACGTTGTCGCTTCAGGTTCTTATTTTATTCGCTTCAGGTTATTGTATTATTCAGAAGGATCACCTTCTCTGTGTCCAGGAGCAAAGTATACCGACAAAGAGGAAGGCAGGAAAGAATGCTAGGAGACCTGCCTGGACAAACAAGGAGCTCCTGGACACACTGTCACATGAAAAGGAACTTTACAAGGAGTGGAAGAAAGGACAGCTAGAATGGGGGGCATATAAGGAAGCTGTCTGAGCAGCAATAGACCTGGTGAGAAAAGCTAAAGCTCAGTTAGAATTAAATCTAGCCAGGGAGATCAAGGGAAACAGCAAAAATTTCTGTAGGTATATTAATGGTAAGAACAAGACTGGGGAAGGTGTGGGCCCCCTCAGAAAGGAAATGGGGGAGCTGGTGACAAGTGATATGGAGAAGGCCGAGGTTCTCAATGACTTCTTTTCCTCAGTCTTCACTGGCAAGGGCTCCAGCCACACTCCCGGAGTCACAGAAGATAATGGCAGGGGTTGGAAAGAACTGCCCATTGTAAATGAAGATCAGGTTCGTGACCATCTGATGAACCTGAAAGTGAACAAGTCCATGGGACCTGATGGGATACGCCCACGGGTACTGAGGGAACTGGCGGATGAGGTTGCTAAACCACTCTCTATTATATTGCAAAAGTCATGGCAGCCTGATGAAGTCCCTACTGACTGGAAAAGGGGAAACATAATCCCTATTTTCAAAAATGGAAAGAAGGAGGAAGCAGGGAACTATAGGCCAGTCAGTCTCACCTCTGTGCCTGGTGAGATTATGGAGCAAATCCTCCTGGAGGCACTGCTGAGGCAGAAGAATAACAAAGAGGGGATTGGGTACAATCAACACGGCTTCACCAAGGGCAAATCGTGCCTGACAAACCTGGTGGCCTTCTATGAGAAGGTCACAACATCAATAGACAAGGGGAGAGCAACTGACGTCATTTACCTGGACCTGAGCAAAGCCTTTGACACTGTCCCGCATGACATCCTGGTCTCCAAGCTGATAAAATATGGCTTTGATGGACTGACAATTCAGTGGATAAAGAACTGGCTTGACGTCCGCACCCAAAGAGTGGCTGTCAATGGGTCCATGTCCAGGTGGAGGCCAGTGACAAGTGGAGTCCCTCAAGGATGAGTACTGGGACCGGCCTTGTTTAACACCTTTGTCAGCGTCATGGACAGTGGCATAGAGTGCACCCTCAGCAAGTTTGCTGACGACACCAAGCTGTGTGGGGCGGCTGACAGGCTGGAGGGAAGGGATGCCATCCAGAGGGACCTTGACAGGCTGGAGAGGTGGGCCCACGCCAACCTCACAAAGTTCAACAAGACCAAGCGCAAGGTCCTCCATCTGGGTTGGGGCAATCCCAAGCACCGATATAGGCTGGGCAGTGACTGGCTTGAGAGCAGCCCTGAAGAAAAGGACTTGGGGGTGCTGGTGGACGAGAGGCTCAACATGAGCCGTCAGTGTGCACTATCAGCCCAGAAAGCCAATCGTATCCTGGGCTGCATCGGGAGGAGTGTGGCCAGCAGGTCGAGGGAGGGGATTCTCCCCCTCTACTCCACTCTGGTGAGACCCCACCTGGAGTATTGCGTCCAGTTCTGGAAGACCCTACTACAAGAGAGATATGGACGTGCTGGAACATGTCCAGAGAAGGGCCATGAGGATGATCATAGGGCTGGAGCGCCTCTTCTATGAAGACAGTCTGAGAGAGTTGGGGTTGTTCAGTCTGGAGAAAAGAAGGCTCCGAGGAGACCTTATAGTGGCCTACCAGTATCTTAAGGGGGCCTACAAGAAAGCTGGTGAGGGACTTTTTAGGATGTCGGGTAATGGTAAGACTAGAGGGAATGGATTAAAACTAGAGATGGGCCGATTCAGACTGGACATTAGGAAGAAGTTCTTCACCATGAGGGTGGTGAGACACTGGAACAGGCTGCCCAGAGAGGTGGTGGAAGCCCCATCCCTGGAAGTGTTCAAGACCAGGCTGGACGGGGCTCTGAGCAACCTGATCTAGTGGGAGGTGTCCCTGCCCATGGCAGGGGGGTTGGAACTAGGTGATCTTTAAGGTCCTTTCCAACCCTGACAGTTCTGTGATTCTATTCCTAGCTTTGTCTGATTTCATTCCATTTCCTTCCAGGCAGAATTTACTTTGCCTGCTAGGTGCTGCAGTCACTCAGTTAATATAATGTGTTTTCCTCCTCATGGCTTTTTTCGCAGTTGGCTTTATGTTTAGTATTTTAGGGACTTCACTTGGTTTGAGTTTTTTAGATGTCCAAGTTAAGATCTTTTGTGTTTTAGTTTTAGTGAGCAAGTTCTGTGATTCTTAATCTGAAGGACACCTTCCCTTAAAAATAATAGTAATATTAGACTTATATCCTCTGGTCATGTCCTGTTGTTTAGCCCCAAAAAGAAGATTGTTTTCATGGACTTATCACCACTGACTAAACAATAGCCATGTTAATAATATTTTTCTTGCTTGGAAAATATGGTTTTTATTTTCTTCGTAAGTGCTTCTTGTCTTTTTTTGTGCTCCATTCCAAACTATGGGAAAGTCTCTCACAAGCTCTTGATTTAATTCTTCTTGCAGAGGATCTCATTCCTCATGTAAATAATTTGTGGTTGGAATAAGAGCTTGATTGATGTTTATGTTTTGGAAATTCTAACAATTAGCTGGCAATCTGGTCATTTATGTCATTGAATTCCATTTTTGGAAAGCCATGTGTACCGAAAAAATCATCTCCACGTCTCTATTTTTAACACTAAGTACCACGGTAAAGAGCTTAAATCAAGGTTATGGTCCCCCTGCAGTGGATGGTACCTTAAATAGCAGACAGGAAAACTCAACACAAAGTACAAGACATGGATGCAACAAGCCCCTCGTTTTGCCACTTTTGGAGTCTGGTTGGGTCTTTTCCTGCAGGTATTGCAGGAAGAGCAAATAAGAGTGGTTTTAATTTTTCGCCGTTAGTTTTCCTGAGCTTTCAAGCAATGTTTTCTGTTGCCGCCTGTCCCTGACTGAACTGGCACTGTGGCCGTAAGTCTAAAAGCCTCCAAGGGATGAGAGAAGTGTACACAATATTTTTCGTCTCCAGAATCATACCAGCCAAGTGACACGGAGAATTTTCCCATTTTCAGCATCAGGTCTGACGTCCTCTATCAAATCGATTAAACCAATGTAAATAGTTAGCTGTTCTGCAGAGTCTTGCACGCACACCTCCTCCCATCATTTTATGCTCGAGAGGTGTGAAATTCTGCCGACAAAAATCCCATTTTATTTTCATCCTATACTTTTGTGACAAACAGAAGAGCTGGGGAAATCCACTCAGCTGCCTGTCAGATGGGAAGATTCAGTCCGCCCCGCCGGTGTCTGCAGATTCACGTGCTAGAAACTGCATCTGTGGAACAACGCGCAGGGATTGGGATTCCCTGCTCTCTGCATAGCTGAAACGGCCCCTGTCATTTCCACCTTTGTTAGCTGTCTGCAATGTTAAACATCATCTTTGAAATCCATTTAAGTCTTGGTAGCCTACTGTATATAAACAGTGCTGCATGCATGTGTATGGTGGTGAAAAAAATGATTTGCAAAACCTAGTGATTCAACCTTGTTCTTAACAATACTGCTTTTTGACCAAGTTATTGAATAATAACTTTAGGACTAAAAAAAAGAATATATTTAGTAAAAATTAGTATTCAAAGAATGGCACGTGTACCTTTGTTATGTTTCAAACTCAGACATCAAACAGGATGTTTAACTTCTTACAACATCTCTAAAAAGATGCAAACCTTATCTCTAATGTAATAAATCAAGTTATTTTATTTTGATAATTGAATTCTATCACACAGGCAAAAGTAATCATGGCAGTGAACTTACCTTTATGTTGTTTTTTTTTTTTTTTTTTTTTTAAAATTCTCCTCTATTACTTTGAAAAATAGTTAATCAGTTTTTAAATTGTATTTGAAAGAGCAGCTTTTCATCTGCTGAGAATCTGTTTGCTAAATTTCAGGCCAAAGTGAATTTTCTTTCTGTATTGTCTGATCTTGCGTCTTTGAAGTCCGTGTGGAAGGGATCTTGCTGATTTCAGAGCTCTTAGGCTCAGGCCCAGAGGTTAAACCCTTTAAAAAAAAGAGGAGAGGGGGGGAAAGAGCTGTCAAAACGTGATTGAAATATATGGGTGAGTTATGAGCTTCAGCTCCACTGAGGTTGTTTGGCAGCGTATGTATTTAGGGGCTTAACCTAAAGTTCAAGGTTGTGTTTTTGAAACTCGTGCAGCTACAGTTGCCAACATGGGCTCAGATACAGGAAAGCGTAGCTCTGAACACGTAGAAACACCCCTTTCTTTTTCTGCGGACAGCTTATTTGATCGCTGGAATGACATCTTGGCTTTTATCTCTGCTCGTCAGTAGCCGTTCTGTTTTCACAGAGCAGAAGTGCCAAGCGCCGGACTGTTGCCCTCTTTCTTCTTCCTTTTCATAAACATAATGGCAAAGGATGAAGCACGTCACTCCCTCAGCTGGTCTCACAAAGCCAGCCTTAAAAGCGTGCAGACTGTCATATAGAGTTGACTTGAAACGCTGTAAAAGAAAAATAACGCCAACTAGTCTCAGCTTGGCTTAAGATGAGACATTTGAGTCCTAAACGTTGATCTGGTCTATGTGACATTCGTGAGCTACGGCCACAGTACCTGTTTCATTTTGAGTAAAGAAAAAAATTCACGCGAATTTTTATCTGAGCGATAAGTAAAGCGAAAAGGTATTTCTCTCAGCCTTGTTCTCAACAAGCAGGCGTTGCTTATGATGTTCTCTCTTTTTCCCTCCGCACCCCCTCCTCCTGCAGAATCGCATCGGGAATTCCTTCACAGGCCTGCGTCTGGATACGTGCCAGAGGAGATCTGGAAGAAAGCTGGTAAGAACTGTTTAAAAACACCAGCTTAGTCTTCTGGCAGCTGTGTGCAGTTGTTAATGCACTGATGTGAGGCATGAAAAAAAAAGGGGGGGAGGGAGGCCTTACTAGTAACAAGAAGAAATTGTGTTTAATAATCTTAAACTGGAACTGATCAGGACATGAAATAATCCTTATAATAGAAGCATCTGCTGCTATAGTTAGGGGGATATCACTACTGCCATTAAGGACCCCTGTTTTCTGGGGTTATAATGGTTTCAGGATGAAACTTGATATGCTACAGTTTCAGTCTGTTAACAATTTAAAAAAAAAAAGTTTGTGTGGGATTTTTTTTTTTAAAGCTTCAAGATTCTTACCTAGTTAAGGTCAGAATTCCCTATGGAGAGAAAAACCCTCAGTATACCTGTTAAAGAAAAACATCCAGCTATGCAATGTAACCGTTCTTAATTTTAAAAAGATTTTGTGCCCCATAGACCTCAATGAAGTCTGTGCTCATAAAGTTGTAAAGTTTTCAATGAAGTAAGCAGGATCGCATCTCCGCAGCTGCTCCTGGTGGTTGCACAGGCATTGACAATGTCTTCCCTGAGCTTGGAAAACACCATGGGCAGATGTTGCGGTTGTACAGAGTTTTCTTCAACACTTTCAAACTCTGCCTGAGCAGAGGAACTTCCTGACGAGGATCCTATTGCAGTGCTGGAGCTAAACCTTTGCGCTTTTGACATCAATATCAGAGTTTCCTTGTTTTCAAAGGGGCCAGGAGGCAGCTCTTGAACTCCAGCGACGTAGTTGAGCTTCTATATATACACTCATATACTCCCCCCTTTTGAACACCTGTATAACCATGAAGTCTACTGCAGCTGTCTGGGCAGGAGTTAATGATTAAATGGCAAATATGCAGCAGTTTCGATGCTTTCTCATCAAATCTCCTGTAATTGCTTGCTGCTTTTTGGTGTATTTTAAACTAGATACAGAACACGTGTGTAAAAATGTTCTGCTGGCATATTTTTGCATCAGACAAAAAGGTGTGTTGTTTTTGTGATGTGGGTTTATCATGTAAACTCTACGTTTGTCAATATGTAAATTCCTATTTTTTGAACTGCTGTGGTTTATATGAAAAATAACAAAATAATCTACAACTCTTTCTTCTGTCCAAGGAAAGTGTAGCTTGTAACTCAATGCTCTCGTGTACCCAAAAGTATTTTTATATTTTGTTTTGCCATATTTATGTTAACATCTTAAATGAAAAATAAGAAAAAATATGCGGTCCCAGGAAATCTCAGGAAGAAAAGTGTTATTCAGTTGAATTTCAGGAACTTTATTCTTGCAAAATCTAGATTTTGGTGTTGTTTGGCATATCAGGCCATTTGTGACTCCTAGATGCAGTACAATAGAAGAAGAAAAGTTTCCTCATAAGCTAGCAATACAAGTTAAATGAAGCTTTTGGCCTGAGCTATAAAATGGGCTGTGTGTTCACATTGCACATATTCACAAATTATAGTGTAAAGAAGCTGTGACGTGTCTTCTTGAGAACATATATGCCATCAGTTCCTTGGAAACAGAGTTTTTCCTTTGGCCCCATTTCTAGTCTCTTCTATTCCTGCTGATGTGGGTTTAAATCCCTGCGTTAACTGAGTGTACCTGTGAATTGGAGAATAAAAAAAGTCTGGCTCTCTACAGGATGCACACCTGTATCTGTTACTAAGAGTAGTAAAACATCAGAAAGAATACTGCTTTTCATAAATCATGGGCCTTCATTTTCAGGAGGGTGCACTGAAGTTGGAGGTCTCCACAGTTCTGTAATCAGTTCACAGCAGTAAAAGTGCAATTCAGCTCTG
The DNA here is from genome assembly GCF_964199755.1 of Larus michahellis. Lineage (NCBI taxonomy): Eukaryota > Metazoa > Chordata > Aves > Charadriiformes > Laridae > Larus > Larus michahellis. Next base: position 142,497,803 of record NC_133897.1, on the reverse strand, counting down.
TAAGAATAGGTCTCTAGTGCCATTTGAGATGCTTCGTAGTTTCCTGGCTGGGCTGCAACTGCCAGTCAAGAAGGCTGCAAATCTCTCACAAGTCATTTCTGCTGGCTCAGTGTGGATATCTTGGTATCTCAAATGTCCGTAAAGGCCAACGTGTAGACAGCTGAATCAAGTATAGAAGTCTGATTGGGATGCCGAATCCATTTAACTGAAAGAATTTGGCATAAAAATGGTTAATAAGCAACCTCAAAATCCTGTGAAAAAGGGATTCACTTTAAACTTTTGGAGATGAAAAGACTCCAGTGCAATTCTTTAAATATATGTGCTTTTGTGATTCTTGGAACAAGCACATAGTAAGTAGCACCTTGTGAATTAAAGCCATGTGAACCCGATTCGGTTTCATAAATCAGTGGAAAGTCATCAGTGCCCTGATTAATCTCTTTGAATTGTGGGTATGCAGATGAAGAGCCCAAGACAAGTTCTTAGTGTCCCTCAGTAGTCAAGAGAGAGGCAGGCATGTGAAGAGGATCAGTCAGGTCATAGACTGGATGACTTGCTCTCTGGAAACACCTGTTTCTCTTTATTAAATACTGAGGGGATCCCAGCCCCACTGTGGGCTGCAGCCTTAGTTTCTTTCTGTGTCATGAGGAAACTGTCTTCCAGACATCTCCTATCACACAGCAAGGCCTAGCATTCATGGCAGTTCTGGACTGGAGTTACCAGTTAATCCAGTTACTTACTGGAGTTAAGCTCTGGAATTATCAAACAGGTGTGGGATGACCATACTTTGTCATACAAAGACAGTAAAGACCCTGCTCATTCTCCAGCGGAGTCCTGAGAAAGACCATGGAGCATGAAGCCAAGATAAGTCATGTCAGCAACTCCCAGTCCCTTCTTTGCCACAGTCAGTCTGAGAGTGAGATGATGCAAATGTCATGGCGACACAGGACCACACCCCTGCCCACCACCTTTCCTTTTTCACCATGTGGACTGAGCGTGTCCATGGTGGGAGGGAGGTCCCCAGGAGCTGGCTGGTGAATCATCATGTTGGGTTATCTACAGCAGTGAACGATGAGTTGAGCACCTCTCCTGAGTCAGCTCCAAGGATCCCTGAGTAACGCCTATTCCACACAGGCTCGTTGCTCCCTGGAGCTTCTCTTATGAATTAGCACTACTCAAAGGGAAGGAGGATTTCAATTGCATTCCTAAAAAGACAGAGTGAGTTTATGCCAAGAATACCTGGCATTAGTAGGAAAATAGAGGATGCAGATACATGCATCTTAGGTATTTGGTTTCAAAAACTTTCGGATTTATGTTTTCTCATATTGGAATCCAGTCACTCTTCCTCTCTCTGGAAAAGCAGAGAAAGAAAGAGAACTGGTATCATTCTTGGCCTTCATAGCTCAGCATTGTCAAGGCAAATAAAATCTTCTTCACTGTCAGCCATAACTTTTCCTGCACAGATATTACAGTTTTTGTTGTTACTTGAAACTATGAAGCCTGCATTCTATGTCTATAAAATATCTGTAGGTGGAAACATATTTTAAGAAGATGTGCAGAAAATCAGTGAAAAATCAAGAAGTTTTGTCTAGTTTACTTGGGTGTTCATGAGTTCATACAATATTGAAATAACGGTGGTACATTGTGACTAAAAAACCCGACATTATTTTAACTACTTGTTTTCACACTTAGTATAGCACAACACAGATTATTTTATGAAAGTTAAATGAAATAATAAAGTCCAATCCATAGTTTATGCCATTTAAAAAGTATCAGTCAGGCATATGGCCTTGTAAACGCTTTTAGCATCTTCACGCTCTCAGAAGCTTTGCAAAAAAAGTAGGCAATACAGAAGCTAGAAGATAAGGTTCAATTTCTGTATTTGGACTGAAAAGAAGTAGATTATGCAGGATGAAAAACTACAGAATTCTCTGTAAAATGTTGGAGTATTGTGCTTCTGTTTAATATAATAGTTTTAAACTGGCACTTCTAACCATGGCAACACCTCAATGTAAAACTAAAATTATATGATGTAATGAAAGTGCATCATGCCATACAAAGATAATTTCTATTCCTAGCAAATATCAGCAAGAATACAGATTTTCTCAAAGAAATCTACTTTGTTAATAACCGCAGTTCACAGACACAAAACGTCTGTATTTAAGTTCCCTCATTTTTATGAAAATGGTAATAAAATTGCATCTGTATGTTTGCCTGTGTATATTTCTTTTCTCACGATCAGTGAATGTTTGCAGTTGGTAATAAATATTCAAGCACCTTGCAAATGTCCTACCAATTCCCTTTGCTGAGCTGTGTGTGCCTGTGGGACTAGAATAGGAATGCATAATTTAAATATAAATTGCCTGATTTGCATATACAATTAGTCTAGCTGCAGCTTTGATCGTAAGCAAAAATTATTGTCCTGTATTGCCACTTAGATAGAATTTTAATTCACCTTGAATATTCAAAGTAAATTAAGCCTTGGCTGTATGGTTGAAGGGTATGATTTTTTCCTCTCCGGAGGCTTTCCCCTAAACAACATTTATGGTAGGGTAATATAAGGGCATATTTTCAGCCTCGTAAAAATAAAGGCATAAGTTTTATCTTTAAATTCCCCTCCCTTGAAAACTTGAGTTGAAACATCTCTCGCAGACATTCACACATAACGCACGCACACAGAGTAATAGAACTCTTCTTTCATTTTAATTAATTCAGTTTTACTCAGTACGTGGCTTAAAGTTAAGTCTTTATTGTAATTTGCTTAATAACTGAAAATGGAGACTTCATGTAGTCATTTTTTTAAATAAAAATGCAAAGCTATGAGACATAAAAACTCAAGAGAGTTATTGACTCAGTATCTGTATGTAACGGTTGGGTCGATGTGCACGTGCATGCACACAAATACATGGGCTAAATAAATACGTGGGCTAAAACTGAAACCCATAACGCAGTTGTAATACTTAGATTTTAATCTACAGTAAAACATTTTTATTAGAAATCTATGTTTTTAATTAAACAGAACATTTAATTAAGGTGGTTTTTAAGTGGATGAAACAATTAAGTGCAAACACTTGAATGAAACATGTCATAATTAGTTTTAATAGAGTGTTAATTGGTACTAGGTTTGCCAAGTTAATAATTACTGCTTATTAAATTTTCAATTAATCATTGTCATTTTGCTTTGAATAAAGATGAAAATTAGATAAACTAATTCAGGGGGAGGATGGTTTCCTTGTTAATTAGAGCAGTTAATTAAAAAAAAAAAAAGAAATTACTTGTTTTAGTCGTCAATTAAAAGACTGTTCATTAGTAAAATCTTTTCACTCTTCCTACATCAAGCCCCAAATAACTAATTTGTGACAATCCGCATGTTTTCCGGAATAAAAGATATGATGCTAGTACATACCGAAGAAAAGGCTCACACTGACTTAGTTATTTTGCGAGAAGCATGAAGGCTTGAATTTAATGAAGCGGTGTGCCCCTGCTCAGTGTTAATTGCGCGCTGAAGCCTTGCTGGCTGTGGTGTGCTCAAGAGCTCGGCGGAGCCAGGAAGTCAGGTCTTCGCAGTGTAAACACGGGTTTGAAGGAGGGATCAAGAGGTCAAATGAATGTTCATAAACAAATTTTAATTTTGGCTCGTAAAATTATATGTCCAGGAAGAGATATTAGACCAGTGATTAAAAAAAATTTAAAATAAACTCTGTTTTTTTTTTTTTTTAACATCATGTATTTATGCGTTAACATATGGGAAAAAATTGTTACTGACTATAAGTCCTGTCTTAATTTCCAGAGCTTAAAGATACATTTTTGAAAAAGTCTGTAATACTGTGTTTTAAATAATAATTTTTGCCAAATTTGGCAAATAATAATTTTGCCAATTTCATCAATCTGGTGTGCTGCAACCCCAATTTTCCAAGTAAAATGTTGAAGAAGATTTCAAAAAATAACACACCAGAGATCTGAAATGTCTGTACTTCAAGAAGTACTGACCGTGAATCGAACTAGCAAGAATTATCACTAGTGTTGGGAGAGATTTTGGTGATGGGGAAGTAAAGAAGTACCTGGGTGGTCTTGGAGAGTCTTGAAGAACCAGGTTCCTAGGTGTCCTCCTTCTCAAAATGAAGACTCTCAATATCGTAGAGTCTCTGCTGCTTTTCACGCATCTGTCCTACGTAGCTCGGTGCCAAACGTCCCGTGCTGATGAGGATTTCTTCCCTCCTTTGTAGAGGAAGCTGTCAATGAAGTAAAGCGCCAGGCGATGGCCGAGTTGCAGAAGGCAGTGTCAGAGGCAGAGCGGAAAGCTCACGACATGATCACTTCGGAGAGAGCTAAGATGGAGCGCACTGTTGCGGAAGCCAAGCGCCAGGCTGCAGAGGATGCACTAGCTGTTATCAATCAGCAGGAGGATTCGAGCGAGGTAAGGTCTTTGCTGGGGGCAAGCATCACCCGTGGCAGCACACCGTAGATGTATCTGGGCTAGCGTTAATCTAAGTGGCACAGGCCATTCGTGTCACATCGGAGTTCAGCGAGCACTATTAACTGCACGATAGCTTTGGACACGTATTTCAGGTGCATGCTGAGCTCCAAATTTTCTTGGTTGTGTTGTAATTTGAGCCCAAAATAGCTAGTGAACTTGAGCTGCAGTCTCACCTTTTAACTGCTGTTCAGGGTTACATACAGTGCACGCGTTTCTGTTCTAATGTAGCTTTTCAGTGGCTTTATTTTACAGCTCTTCAAACTACCGTATTGAATAGATAACAAGATTGCTCGACGGAAAATATTTCACACTGCAATCTAATTTAAACAAAGAAATGATTCGTTTAAGAGCTTGTAGAGTGAGGTGGCTAAAAGCTTGTCTGGGGAAAGCGTTAGATGTAGAAGTGATTAGCAAAAGATGATGGTTCCTGTAGGACAGAATGTGAATGTGGATTTGCAAGTGTTCCCTTATTTTGAATGTGTTGCTTCGGCGGCAGAGAGTCGAGGAGTGGGCAAACAGCATTTGGAAGGAGAAAAATAGACTAGAAGAGCAACAAAGAGTAAAACAAGAATAAGTATGTTAAGCCTTGATTTACTTTAAGACCTGAGAGTGGAAGCCTTGAATTGCTGTGGTACGGGGACATCCAGCAGCGTGACTGGAAGCTGGGAGTGAAAGAGCAGCGTGTGTCTGACCAGTGCTGCAGCACGCTAGCTAGCAATTAAATTTTACGCCTATTACAGAAAAACAACATCCTAAGTTAAAACTGCCCTTAAAGACAGACATGCCGATGAAATGATGTCAGTTAAAAGTTATTTGTGTATAATCTTCACCTCTCAAGGCCAGCGAAATGACCGAATGTTACTGTCATGAAGTATTTATTGTTCTTGTAGTAAGGTCTTGGCTGTAATAGAACTACTTATTAATATAAATTCTAACTTACAGGGAGTTGGAAAAAAAGAGTAGATAGCGGTACCTGTTGTGCGGGGACATTTATTTGGGTATGTTGGTGTCAAAGCACTTTTCGTGGGCTGGATGGGCAGTGTTGTAGAAGAGCCACTGAGGTTGAAAGACGCAGATGAGCTGGCCGCAGCATGCTGAGAAAACTGGCAAAAATCATGAGCAGATAAGTCAGTGGCATGCTGCAGTATGCATCCATAATTTGAGGGAGCGTAAGATTTTAATTCATACCAGGCTTCTCTGGAGATGAAAGACCATTGTGGGATCACTGAATGCCCAGAGTTTCTCCTTAATGTGTAGCAGATGAATAACAAGGAGACAAAAGGAATTGATTTTCAGCATCTGAAAGTTTCTCAGGAAGAAAGGGACTAGGGGAAGTGTATGTACCCTTTAAGTACTAACTGTTCCATTGTAGATTAAATGAGACATAAATTCAATTTATTGGCATTTTGTATCTGAGATACTCAAGGACATTTTTCCTGCACTATGTTCATAGAAAGGGCATCTGTCTGACTTAGCGTCATTAAAGAGCTGTCATTTTGTGTGTGTATATATACAAGAGACTCCTATTGTTAAAACCAAAATTGCAAAGGTAAATGCCTTTGAAGGGAACTGCAAATTAAATCTGTTTAGTGAACAGGCAGGACAGAGGAAGTACTTATGTGCCGATACATACAGCCCATTCTTCCACAGGCAAATGTGCATCCAAAGGAATGTGTAGAGAGTTCGTGTGCTGTAATTAACTCCTGAACAGTCATAGCTCTGGAAAAAGCTGTGTAACAAACCTCTCTACTTCTCCAGCAGAATTGCTTACGAGGTTGTTCACAGGACACTGAAAAAAAGACAAATAGTTCTTTTAATTGCTTTCTAATGAAAAGTAGCTCATAGGATTACAGAAGTTCTCAGGGCTGCGCATCCTCGGGGAGGATACAAGCCTCCGGGACCTAGAAATGAAGTCTAATGTCCTGGTCCTGCAGCTTTGCATCCTTGCGGTCATGAGTGGCACATCAGGGTGGCTGTTTTGATGTGAAAAATGCAGGTTTTAGTAAATGTGCAGAGAAAACTCAAGTTTGCTCATTTTGTGTTTACAGGTGCTTGGTTAATTCTGAGGGGAGATGACAGTGATACTTATTTGAGAGTTATATGTGTCTATTAAGTTTTTATAATTAGTTCCTCTTTGGCTTTTAATTATGCCAAACTCAAAACACTTAGGGCGGTGCTTCTCACGATTACCTGTTAACCCAGGCCATCTTTTTTTTTTGATAACTCCTGTAAGGATGGACCAGACTTTTTCTTCATCTCTGGGGACAGGAGATCAGTTTGCCAGTGCTTGAAAAGTGTTTCTTTGGAGATGAGACCTTGTGTTTATCGGGGTTGAGGAATAAAACTTCACATTTGCTTTGGTGTTCATTATTTCTCGGTCTCTCTGTGAACATCCCTCCTCATTTGTCTAGGTTATAAGTCTCCGTAAACTTCTCTCGGTTTACATCTTTCAGCAGTAAGCTTCCAGCAACGCAGATTACGGTGTACTAAAGGCACTGGAGTCGTATTTCCAAGGCTAGAATATTTCCAGTTCCAAATACTAGGGTGCTGAAGTAGCAGCTTCTGCAGTCTTACAGGTTTCGAGGAAGGCTGAGCATCACTCCTCGTTTCTTATCCTTGGCAGGACATTACACCAAGGCCTGCAAGAGAGCTCAGTATAGGCTGCTATATAATCTCCATGCGGTTCCTGACAGAGAATATTTCTCCCACGGGTGTCATTTGTTCTTTTGGCCGTGGAAACTATGAATGGAGATGGGAATTTGGCACCAGATTTCTAATGTAGCAGATAGAATTTTCGCATGATATGGCCACTCCCTGTCCATTGGCAAGGTTTCTCTCTTACAGCTCTTCATTTGTTATTCAGTAAAATGTAACCTGGACCTAGCTGGGGCTTCTTGAAGACACTCTGCTGTGAGAACTTTGTGGCATGATTTCTGTGGCAGTCTTCTCCAGAGCTCAAAGTAATAACTAGTGCTAAAAGTCCAAGATTTTTGTAATTATTATAATTTTAACATAATGTGTAGTCTCTTCAGCCAAGACCTTTCAGAGGTCTCACCAAGCAAAGAGAAGTAGATTGGTTTTTTGATATTGTTTGTTGCTGTTGAGTTTTTTGTTTGTTTTTTTTTTTTCCTTCCTGGTTTTGTTAGGGGTTTTTTTGTGTTTTGTTTCGCTTTGTTTTTAACCCAGAAAAAGTAGCATCCCTGACTGCAAGATTATCTTCAAGAAAACAGTGAAGCTGGACATGTTGAACTGACCGGAGCAAAATAAAGGAGGCTTAGAACAGTGAGAGGACTTATAGGTGTGATATTTGGAAGCATCTTCAGTTTTAAAAAGTGGTTAGCAATATTTTGAGAATCACCACATTGCAGAGTATAGTTTTAATTTCTGGCCCCGATCTGGTCCCTTATTGAACTGTTGTTCTTTGCTTATATTTGAATTATTCAGTATGATTTAATTTGCAGTGCCACTGCTTCAGTGTCTCTACATTTACTTTCTGAAGTTTTCCATAGTTTCCCGGCATAAGCCTTGCAAACCAGGACATGTTAATTGTTTTCTGTTATTATAATGAGAGATTGGTTGAAGACCAACGAACAGAACACACTACTGTTGGAAAGCAAACGGACAGCAGAAGGCCTACCTGTCAGCATGGCTGTTCCTGAACCACAAATTATTTCTTTACCAGTTCCTTACAGTTGCTTGACAAAAGATGACCCATTCATCAGTAGTTGACTTGGCCAAGTAGAGAAACATGTGTGAGCAGCCTACTCTTTAGTGCCTGCCGTGCTTGCTTTGGCTGCAATGTACTGTTGTGCAAATCAATTTTAATAGTCAGGGTGAACAGCTTTGCAAAGAGACTGGCTGCCCAGATTGTAGGGGGGGGTGGAGTCATCAAAACATCTGTCTTTCTGCTCTTGTATAAAATGCCACTGAAAAATCTGACACTCGGTGTTCTTCCTCACTTTTGAGTAGGGAGGCCTGGAAATGGGGAAGGCACACAAATGTTTCAGTTCTCTCTACTTAAAGCAGATGCTGACATCTGCTCAGATAAAACAAGTATGTAACTGGTCCAACACTGCTTTTAAGAGATGTGTAATGTTAGGGCTTGTTTATATTGCAGCCGTTTATGTTGTATGTGAATATCACACTTACCTGACATTTTGAAGACAGCTGGGTTCAATCTCTGGTGACCAATCCATTGAGACCAGGACTGTGCCAGCAAACCTGACTCCGAGCATCAGATGCTGTGATTCAGGCAAGCCTGGTTTTTAGGCTGGTATTAAATTTAATACATATGTCAGCTAATGTTTAATTTTTTTTGGCTGGGCATCTCTCAGAAAGTAGCATATCATCCCCTGCAGTGGTGGGTGGTACAGAGGCGCCAGAGCCATGTGTTCTGCGCAGGATCAGTCCAGATGTGATGTGAACATTGGCGCTGCCCCAGACTTCTAAGCTAAGCCTGGCGAGCCAGCTTGCACGTCTCTTCCGTATGCTTCTCCGCACTTCTGTTTTCAGGATTTAGCTTCTCTCATGCTGACTTGTATGAACATAAATGTACTTCACACAATAAACAGTGGCTTGGGCAAGCCTGGAGTGTTCAGTGATAGGTGCAACTTTACTAGAAGCATCTGAAGGTTTCAGTATCTTTGTATGGAGCGCTGCATTTTGACGCAGCGTGGGAATTTCCAAAGCACCGATGTGTTTCCCTTTCTAACGGGTTTTGGATAGAATTTTCATAAACAACTTCACTGTTTTTTTGCACTGGTGTTCAGTGGCTCATACAGTCCTTGTTTACGCCGCTGTGGTTTCAGTGATTTCTAGATATTCTTTTTCTTGTGGTTAGCAGTGATAGAGTTTTGAATGCCATGGGAATTGCAGATCCGGGAAAAATCTGGGGTCTTTGTACCCAGCCATGCTTCCTTTCCTGGTAAACTGGGGAAATCCAGAATTTGTCAAAGGTGACAGAGCACCTTACACTGTATTACGGCATTTCAGACTTCATCATCTCTTTGACAAGTCACAGTCCATTTGTTTTTTTTTTCTTCTTTAAGCTAGCTCTATACTGAGCCTCAGCTGGAGGTGTCAGAGGAAAGCAAATGCTTGATTGTGGTTAAATATTTCAAAGATGAAAGCGACGGGATGGGCAAAATTACTGACAAGTATGTGTCCTGGTACTGGAGACCACAGAAATGGAGACCATTTGTTTTTAAGAATTTTCATGATGGCAAACAGAAGTTTCCGAGTTCTGTTGTTTGAAGATGGAAGCTTAAGTGCATGAGAATTAAGAGTCTGACCTAAGATAAGGCACTGACCTAAGACTGATGTTACTTGTCAGTTGAAAGAGGAGGATGAAATATGATCGGTGGCATAGATTCGGAGTGAGATTTCCATCTGGTGTAATTTAGCCCAATTTCATTGAATTAATCCATTTTCAAGGTAGTGAAGTTAAATTGAATTATGTAGTCTGAGAATCTGGCCTTTTGTATAACCTCACTGTTTCACAGGAAAGTCAGTGCAGAGTTAAACTGTAATTCAGTCCTCCTCGTAGTTTTAGCTACATCTGGAACTCTATAAAGCACGAGCTGGAAGTGCGGTGTAGTAGGTCACTACCTAAAGACAGAGAAGGTAGACCAGGAGAGGCTTAGTAGATCTGTTACTCCCTTTCCCAACGAACGATCAACTCTAGCTGTAGCATTCCTGTAAGATAACACCTGCTTTATCTGTGCTTCAGTGATGGAGATTCTCCAGTGCCTCCAGGCAATTTGTGCCTGTCCTTAAGGAGATTTTTCGTAACATCTCTTTCCAGTTTCTTTTACAGAATCATAGAATCTGCAGATGTTTGATCCCATTACTTCTCCTGTTCATCCACGTAGACGTGGTCATTGCCTGTTTCACTGCAGTACCTTCCAAGATGTTTGGCTGCCACAGTCCCCTCCCAGTCTATCGTTAGGTTTAGCAGTTGCAGTTCACTCGGTCTCTTCTCATAGCTTGTGTTTTTCTGACCTCGGATTATTCTGGCAGCCTTTCTCTGTGTTCTTTCCATGTCTTATTTGTCTCATTTCATTTGCTGTATTTGAAGTGCATCATCCCAACCTGGACAGTACGCCAGGCTCAGCCTTGCCAGTGCTAGGAGGTGGAGAGTCTCAACCCAGGTGTAAAGCAGTCCATAGTCCTACTCATATGCCCTCATATGATGATTGCCACCTTGTCACCAATGTGACATTTTGGTCCCCTGTTATCCAAGATGCTATCTACATAGTTCAGCCAGGTGCTCTATTTTGCTGGTACCTGCTAGAGCTTCGCAGGAGTGAAGATACCGTGATCATGCTCAATCCGATAGTGAGTTCAAGCTCTGTCCATGATATCTGGATCAACTGGAAATACATGAGCACACGCGAAGCAGAGCCCAGGCCATTAGCTGGCATCTCGAGCCTGGCTTTTCTTCAGTAGAATTTGGGCTCTGGAGCTATCAGCCAGCAATGTGAACAGGAACCATCTGTTGCCAAAGCTTGTGGTGCCGGGGCCTGATCTTTACTGATGTTTTTCACTACTCGCACATGGGAAGGAGCAATGAACGGCCACAGTGGCGAGGGCTGTGTAGGACAGGGAGTTCTGCGTGTCCAATCCAGCTGCTATCGCAGCGCAGGCTCCCCGTGGCATGTGTGCTTCTTCATGCTAATTTGCACTGGAGTAATTTCTGAATGCTCTAAGTTGTTGCATAAATGTGAGCTGTAAAATTTATTTTTAAATTCTTGTATTTTATGTGCTTTTATTCCCACAATTACACTAAAGCTGTAATGACCTGTTAAATTAGAAATAATATGTCCGATGGACAAAATCACATACCAGACAGTGTAGGACACATTAAATAATCATGTATGAGCAAGCTTAGGGCTGTGTCGCTTCATTAAAATGTTGCACTTATGTGTCACTTTTAGTGTTCTGTACAGGCTGATAGTTAATTGATAACTATTTTAATGAGAAAGTTGAACCGTTACTGTTAAAATTAAATGACTGTTTTCTGACATCGATACAGATCTTGTGGTAAGATAGCGAAATATTG